>NW_027263041.1:15000-17500 GCF_902827115.2 Pseudochaenichthys georgianus | reverse complement strand
CTGTTTCTCGACTCGGGATTACCCCTCCCTGTATTTAGTCTCTTCCTGTGTTCCCCTGTCGGTTCATTGTTTGTTTGTCCTCTTCACTTGTTCGTCTCTCCTGTCTCCCTCCATGTTTTAAATAAAGCTCGCTTTTGTTTACAACCTTTACCTTTTTTGTTACGACTGGAGCACACAAAAACTGATAGTACCCAAATGCACGACTCCAAACTAAAGAATATTTCAAAAAGGCAAAGGCAAGGCAAGGCAAGGCAAAGCAAGGCAAAGGCAAAGGCAAAGCAAGGCAAGGCAAGGCAAGGCAAGGCAAGGCAAGGCAAGGCAAGGCAAGGCAAGGCAAGGCAAGGCAAGGCAAGGCAAGGCAAGGCAAGGCAAGGCAAGGCAAGGCAAAGCAAGGCAAAGGCAAAGCAAGGCAAGGCAAGGCAAGGCAAGGCAAGGCAAGGCAAGGCAAGGCAAGGCAAGGCAAAGCAAGGCAAAGGCAAAGCAAGGCAAGGCAAGGCAAGGCAAGGTAAGGCAAGATGGCATGGCAAGGCAAGGCTATATAGCACTTTTCAACACAAGGCAATTCAAAGTGCTTTACAAAAAATGAAAGACATTAAGAAAATGGCATTTAAAATCAGTCGTTAAAAAGAAAAGCTAGGTAAAAAAGGTTTTTACTGTGGTGATAAGCAAGGTAATCCATTCTCAAGGTTCAAAAGCGATCTGGCACTGAGCACAGGGAGCACGCAGAATATATACACAAACAAGGGACTCTACAGGTGCAAACAATAAGGGCGGGGCAGGTAATCAGGTCCGTGAGCATCGTGACGAGGTAGGAGACGAACTACCAGGGCTGCAGTCGGATAGTTTAAAAATCAGCTCCTAAGTTCTAACCCTATCTCCTATTCCTTGACCTCTGAGTGAAAGGTCACGGGGTTAAGGGATAGTGGATAGGAGGATTCAAAAGGACTTAGGAGAAGAGACTGCGGTACTTTAGAGAATCGACTGCACTTTCACTATCCGACGTGTTTATGATGCGCCAGCGGACGTCATTGTGTGCGTCTGCTGCTGTGGGGAAACCATGGAAACCACAGTTTTCTATACAGCGGACTACAACATGGATGTTCAATAAGAACGAGGGACTGCTGTGAACTCCTCCAGAGACTCTGCTCCGTGCTCTGATGCTGCTGCTTTGCTTTATGAACGTGGACAACAGAGAAACATATTCTTCAGGACCAAAGTTGGAATTGAAATAAAAAAGGAAAGTGAAACTTATGCTCGTCCCCCTCTCCCTCCGGTCCACATTAATACAAATGATCCCAATACGTATTATTGTATGAACTAAAGATCTTAAAATCAATACAGATGTATTTATTATAAACGTTAGTGCTTAACATCTATCACTGTGTATATCACCATTCAAACATCTTTTAAAAGTTGAACAAACCCCACACAGCTCAGTGAAGACTGTGAAATGTTGACTTTATTTGATAATTTCAGTAAAAACTAACGTTATATTTCTCTTTTTGATTATAATACTGATGAACGTTCAAAACAAAGCACTTTGGCAATTTACCACCTATGTTTTAAAAAGCTTAATAAGCACCGTAACTTTCATGATATCATTTCTCCGTCATAATCGGTTGTTTCCGTGAACGGCCGACTGTTGAGTGACGGCAAATGCTGCGGCTGCAATGCATTGTGGGGCAGCATTTTCGCCTTCTCCTGTCGGTGAGGGAGGTCCAGTGGTTCCTAAGCTAAAGGAGGTGATAAAGGAAGTTTGAAACCTCCTTTCCTTTCATTCTCATCATTCTAGAGAATTGGAACGGCACTTATCATGGCTGCCACTGAGGGACTTCCGGGTCATTTCACTCCTTTAGGAAGGTTCCTAAGCTAAATGGACTATTCCACTTCAGCCCTGGACATGAGAAAGGAAATGGCAGACAACAAAAAGGGAAGCAGACACGGACTTAAACTGAACAGAGAAATAATAGACACAACCTTTTTGTAGTCTGCATTTGGGTCCTACCTTTTTCCACGATTCCTAACAATTACAGATTCTTAAAGTCCAAGGTGACGCTTTTAAGAATAAATAGTTTGGTATTAAATCACAAAGACATTCACTTTATGGTATATAGAACAGATAAAAGCAAGAAAGCTCCATGTTTTAGAGGCTGAATGAAGAAGAAGAATGACTTGAGCAATCAATCTTTTATCAAAATAGTTTCCGATAAAAAGAGAAATGGCCGATCAAAAAGTCGTTGAAATTCCTCTCAGAAAAGGTCAAAGGAATGAATACTCTGCTTTTCAAACATTGCCTAATGAAAACCTCCAGTCTGGTAAATAAAAAGTACAATTATTGTATTTATACCTATATATACAGTCTATGATTTATACACATTGATATCATTCCAGAAATAATGAATTATGATTACATTAGTTATCACGTTTTCTTTAATGCCAGTACACCAAGACACACCGCGGCCTTTTGATACATCGGCACAATCGCTCCTTAGAAATCCCT
>NW_027263041.1:0-10000 GCF_902827115.2 Pseudochaenichthys georgianus | reverse complement strand
GCAATACTTTGTTTTGCAAATAACTGTCTGGCAGAAACTAGAGTAATGTTTAATTAAACGGCCACTAAGCTACTGCAGGAGGACGGTACATATTAGCTTTTATTAATGAGAGTTTCAGTTGTTATTTTTATATATTAGAAGCCAGCAGCTGTTCATCTACATCCAAAGTCTGCAGGGATGTTTGTTTCTTGGTCAAGGATACCAAGCGTCCTCTTCCTTCCTTTCATTTCCCAAAGCACCTGCATCTGAGATAGTTGCAAAAATGACATTATCCATATCCTCACAATATAGTATTAATAATCTAACGTCCGTTAAACCTTGAAGAAGCAAGAGTCGGCTCTTAATTTCTATTCGATCCAAGGTTGCAAAAAAAAAAACGGAAATCAATAAGAACAGAGACGTCTATACTCTGACAGAATGAGACAATAAAAGCTCGACCAATAAACAATAAAGCAAAAAGAAAGACACAACGGGTTTTCCAATACATGCAACACATGTTCTCCCGGGGATATGGGCTGTAACGAGGGGATCTGGTACATGTTCATTGAGGGGTTATGGACCGCGAGGACCTTCTGATGCTTAACGTTATACAGCAGAGGTCAAAAGTCAAAAGGAAATTTCACAACAAAAGCATCATTTATTCTGAAAAGAAAATCAACTTATGACACTTTTTATATTGATTCGACATTACCCAGAGCCCCTTTTCTTATATATATATATTTAAAAAGACGCTTTACGTCATGCCATTACGGACACACTCTGACACACATATGAACAGCAGAGTCTCATGTTACCTGATCACAGGTGTAAGGTGTCCGCCTTAATGAAACCCTGAACCAGAGAGGGCAAAAGTACACGCATCCTTTCCTCAAGTAGAAGTTCAGATACTCGTGTTTAAAAATACTCTGGTGAAAGTAGAAGTGCTGACTAAACTTCTTTACTCAAGTAAAAGTAAAGAGGCTTTGAAGTGTACTTCAGTAAAAAGTACCCATAGCTAGCAGCTGCTTTAAAGAGTACCTGACCTCCCTTTATATTAATAGAACAATAATGTCATTGTTAGCTAATGAATGTTTCCATGCTGAACAACGGCAACATGACAACGTTTCCATTGGTCTCTCAACATGTAAGAAGTAGAAAGTACAGGTATTTGTGTTCAACATGTAAGAAGTAGAAAGTACAGGTATTTGTGTTCAACATGTAAGAAGTAGAAAGTACAGGTATTTGAGTTCAACATGTGAGAAGTAGAAAGTACAGGTATTTGAGTTCAACATGTAAGAAGTAGAAAGTACAGGTATTTGAGTTCAACATGTGAGAAGTAGAAAGTACAGGTATTTGAGTTCAACATGTAAGAAGTAGAAAGTACAGGTATTTGAGTTCAACATGTGAGAAGTAGAAAGTACAGGTATTTGTGTTCAACATGTGAGAAGTAGAAAGTACAGGTATTTGAGTTCAACATGTGAGAAGTAGAAGTACAGGGATTTGTGTCAGTGAGAAGTAGAAGTACAGTATTTGAGTTCAAATGTGAGAAGTAGAAAGTACAGGTATTTGAGTTCAACATGTGAGAAGTAGAAAGTACAGGTATTTGAGTTCAACATGTGAGAAGTAGAAAGTACAGGTATTTGAGTTCAACATGTGAGAAGTAGAAAGTACAGGTATTTGAGTTCAACATGTGAGAAGTAGAAAGTACAGGTATTTGAGTTCAACATGTGAGAAGTAGAAAGTACAGGTATTTGGGTTCAACATGTAAGAAGTAGAAAGTACAGGTATTTGAGTTCAACATGTAAGAAGTAGAAAGTACAGGTATTTGAGTTCAACATGTAAGAAGTAGAAAGTACAGGTATTTGAGTTCAACATGTAAGAAGTAGAAAGTTCAGGTATTTGGGTTCAACATGTAAGACGTCAAAGTAAAAAGTCGTAGTGGAGTAAAGTACTGATACCAGAAAAATGTACTTAAGTACAGTAACAAAGTATTTGTACTCCATACTTCCCACCTCTGCACTGAAGGACCTTCATATTTTAACAGCTGTTTAGTGACGGAGAAACTCACTCCTTTGATCTGAAAACAAATGATATGAAAGGGTTTTTATCTTTCTCTAGATCGGAGACCTGAAGAGTTATTACAGTTTTCGCCACAGCGAGACGGCGATGAGGTCGACGGTGTCAAACACACGGGTGTCTGTTAGCGTCGCCACAGAGACCGAGGTAAGTAACGGGATATGAGGAGAGACTGGAGCTCTGAATTATTAATGAGCATCATGTCTCCTCCACACACACACACACACACACACACACACACACACACACACACACACACACACACACACACACACACACACACACACACACACACACACACACACACACACACACGTGTTCCTGTTCTGGCCTCTTCGTTACACACTGTTCTTTACATCGTCGTGGAGTTGCCATAAAACAGTGATGACATATGTTAGCATCGGACGTTAGCATCGGGCATTAGCATCTCCACGGTTTCCTCGACAAAAAGCCAATGGGATTTTGGATTATTGCAGAAAGTAATATCTGTGTTTAGGATATTTAACGTGTTGTTCAGCAGGATAATCTCCACATATTTACACCACTCTGGTTTTTTCAAGCGTAAATGCAATCACAAGAAGTAAAAAGGTAACGCTAGTTTACGAAGGAGCTACAGTGGATCCAGGAAGTGCTAAAATGCTGACTCATGTCCACGTTTAGGACTCATCCCTGCACCACAAAGAAAAATGTACCTGGTTTACTAAATAACAAGCGGGCAGAATACAGTAATACCACAATACAATGAAAGTGATTAAAAAAACCAGGCCAAAAAATGACCTTTTTCTGAAACGTGATGGGCAAGATATTGGATTTCACTACATTCAATAAAAACACGAGTTACAAAGAAAGAAATTCTGTCTTTTATGTTACTTCTTTGTCGAAATATCCTAACATTAAGATTGTTCTAGAAAGTTATATTGTGAATAGACCAAAAGTGTTGATTTGTCTAACGATTATGCAAAAAATAAAATTGCAAAACTTTGATAAACGACATAAACTTGGTTTCTTGCAAGAATAGCAGTCCGACCTATCAAATATGGAGATTTCTTTTAACTTTTTTATCATATTAAAGCGAAACTCTTCTGGCTTTTTACCGTAAAACCATTTAAAGAAATCACCGTGGTCTTTGAGAAACTGGGATGGACACCTTCACGTTGTATCACCAATAAAGAGCATACTTGTTGCATCATTTAATAACGGGTTACATATTTAGTGTTGTAGCTCGAGCGTTATCTTTGATTCTGTCGTCCAGGTGGAGTGGCTGCAGCAGCAGGTGGTCCTGAGGAGAGCGGGGAGGAACTCCAGAGCCAGTCACGTCTTCTCCGTTAACATGAAGCGCGGAAACCTTCCCACCGCTCAGCCGTCCAATCAGACGCTCCATAGCGACTCCACGTGGAGGAACCCGTGGTACCACGTGAGTCTGAAACACAGAGGCAACACAGACGGCAGTATTCTAGTGAAATACTGTAGGTTTAGGACATAAGAGAAGGACGATTCATCAGGACGTATACAAGTGACCACAAGGTAACGCTCGAGTACAAGTACTCAGACCTTGTACTTTAGTAAAAGGAGAAGTACTCTGATCTTGTGCTTGAGTAAAAGTAGAAGTACTCGGATCTTGTACTTGAGTAAAAGTAGAAGTACTCAGATCTTGTAAAAGTAGAAGTACTCAGATCTTGTGCTTGAGTAAAAGGAGAAGTACTCAGATCTTGTTCTTGAGTAAAAGTAGAAGTACTCAGATCCTATACTTGAGTAAAAGTAGAAGTACTCAGATCTTGTACTTGAGTAAAAGTAGAAGTACTCTGATCTTGTGCTTGAGTAAAAGTAGAAGTACTCAGATCTTGTACTTGAGTAAAAGCAGAAGTACTCAGATCTTGTACTTGAGTAAAAGTAGAAGTACTCAGATCTTGTACTTGAGTAAAAGCAGAAGTACTCAGACCTTGTACTTGAGTAAAAGGAGAAGTACTCAGATCGTGTACTTGAGTAAAAGGAGAAGTACTCAGATCTTGTACTTGAGTAGAAGTACTCAGATCTTGTACTTGAGTAAAAGTAGAAGTACTCAGATCTTGTACTTGAGTAAAAGCAGAAGTACTCAGACCTTGTACTTGAGTAAAAGGAGAAGTACTCAGATCGTGTACTTGAGTAAAAGTAGAAGTACTCAGATCTTGTACTTGAGTAGAAGTACTCAGATCTTGTACTTGAGTAAAAGTAGAAGTACTCAGATCTTGTAAAAGTAGAAGTACTCAGATCTTATACTTGAGTAAAAGTAGAAGTACTCAGATCTTGTACTTGAGTAAAAGTAGAAGTACTCAGATCTTGTACTTGAGTAAAAGTAAAAGTACTCAGATCTTGTACTTGAGTAAAAGCAGAAGTACTCAGACCTTGTACTTGAGTAAAAGCAGAAGTACTCAGATCTTGTACTTGAGTAAAAGCAGAAGTACTCAGACCTTGTACTTGAGTAAAAGGAGAAGTACTCAGATCTTGTACTTGAGTAAAAGCAGAAGTACTCAGATCTTGTACTTGAGTAAAAGCAGAAGTACTCAGATCTTGTACTTGAGTAAAAGTAGAAGTACTCAGATGTTGTACTTGAGTAAAAGTAGAAGTACTCAGATGTTGTACTTGAGTAAAAGTAGAAGTACTCAGATGTTGTACTTGAGTAAAAGTAGAAGTACTCAGATGTTGTACTTGAGTAAAAGCAGAAGTACTCAGACCTTGTACTTGAGTAAAAGGAGAAGTACTCAGATCTAGTACTTGAGTAAAAGTAGAAGTACTCAGATCTTGTAAAAGTAGAAGTACTCAGATCTTGTACTTGAGTAAAAGGAGAAGTACTCAGATCTTGTAAAAGTAAAAGTACTCAGATCTTGTACTTGAGTAAAAGTAGAAGTACTCAAATATTGTACTTGAGTAAAAGCAGAAGTACTCAGACCTTGTACTTGAGTAAAAGCAGAAGTACTCAGACCTTGTACTTGAGTAAAAGCAGAAGTACTCAGATCTTGTACTTGAGTAAAAGCAGAAGTACTCAGACCTTGTACTTGAGTAAAAGGAGAAGTACTCAGATCTTGTACTTGAGTAAAAGCAGAAGTACTCAGATCTTGTACTTGAGTAAAAGCAGAAGTACTCAGATCTTGTACTTGAGTAAAAGTAGAAGTACTCAGATGTTGTACTTGAGTAAAAGTAGAAGTACTCAGATGTTGTACTTGAGTAAAAGTAGAAGTACTCAGATGTTGTACTTGAGTAAAAGCAGAAGTACTCAGACCTTGTACTTGAGTAAAAGGAGAAGTACTCAGATCTAGTACTTGAGTAAAAGTAGAAGTACTCAGATCTTGTAAAAGTAGAAGTAGTCAGATCTTGTACTTGAGTAAAAGGAGAAGTACTCAGATCTTGTACTTGAGTAAAAGTAGAAGTACTCAGATCTTATACTTGAGTAAAAGTAGAAGTACTCAGATCTTGTACTTGAGTAAAAGCAGAAGTACTCTGATCTTGTGCTTGAGTAAAAGTAGAAGTACTCAGATCTTGTACTTGAGTAAAAGTAGAAGTACTCAGATCTTGTACTTGAGTAAAAGCAGAAGTACTCAGATCTTGTACTTGAGTAAAAGGAGAAGTACTCAGATCTAGTACTTGAGTAAAAGTAGAAGTACTCAGATATTGTAAAAGTAGAAGTACTCAGATATTGTAGTTGAATAAAAGGAGAAGTACTCAGATCTTGTACTTGAGTAAAAGCAGAAGTACTCAGACCTTGTACTTGAGTAAAAGGAGAAGTACTCAGATCTTGTACTTGAGTAAATGCAGAAGTACTCAGATCTTGTACTTGAGTAAAAGCAGAAGTACTCAGATGTTGTACTTGAGTAAAAGTAGAAGTACTCAGATGTTGTACTTGAGTAAAAGTAGAAGTACTCAGATGTTGTACTTGAGTAAAAGCAGAAGTACTCAGACCTTGTACTTGAGTAAAAGGAGAAGTACTCAGATCTAGTACTTGAGTAAAAGTAGAAGTACTCAGATCTTGTAAAAGTAGAAGTACTCAGATCTTGTACTTGAGTAAAAGGAGAAGTACTCAGATCTTGTAAAAGTAAAAGTACTCAGATCTTGTACTTGAGTAAAAGTAGAAGTACTCAAATATTGTACTTGAGTAAAAGCAGAAGTACTCAGACCTTGTACTTGAGTAAAAGCAGAAGTACTCAGATCTTGTACTTGAGTAAAAGCAGAAGTACTCAGACCTTGTACTTGAGTAAAAGGAGAAGTACTCAGATCTTGTACTTGAGTAAAAGCAGAAGTACTCAGATCTTGTACTTGAGTAAAAGCAGAAGTACTCAGATCTTGTACTTGAGTAAAAGTAGAAGTACTCAGATGTTGTACTTGAGTAAAAGTAGAAGTACTCAGATGTTGTACTTGAGTAAAAGTAGAAGTACTCAGATCTTGTAAAAGTAGAAGTACTCAGATCTTGTACTTGAGTAAAAGGAGAAGTACTCAGATCTTGTACTTGAGTAAAAGTAGAAGTACTCAGATCTTATACTTGAGTAAAAGTAGAAGTACTCAGATCTTGTACTTGAGTAAAAGCAGAAGTACTCTGATCTTGTGCTTGAGTAAAAGTAGAAGTACTCAGATCTTGTACTTGAGTAAAAGTAGAAGTACTCAGATCTTGTACTTGAGTAAAAGCAGAAGTACTCAGATCTTGTACTTGAGTAAAAGGAGAAGTACTCAGATCTAGTACTTGAGTAAAAGTAGAAGTACTCAGATATTGTAAAAGTAGAAGTACTCAGATATTGTAGTTGAATAAAAGGAGAAGTACTCAGATCTTGTACTTGAGTAAAAGCAGAAGTACTCAGACCTTGTACTTGAGTAAAAGGAGAAGTACTCAGATCTTGTACTTGAGTAAATGCAGAAGTACTCAGATCTTGTACTTGAGTAAAAGCAGAAGTACTCAGATCTTGTACTTGAGTAAAAGTAGAAGTACTCAGATGTTGTACTTGAGTAAAAGTAGAAGTACTCAGATGTTGTACTTGAGTAAAAGCAGAAGTACTCAGACCTTGTACTTGAGTAAAAGGAGAAGTACTCAGATCTAGTACTTGAGTAAAAGTAGAAGTACTCAGATCTTGTACTTGAGTAAAAGGAGAAGTACTCAGATCTTGTACTTGAGTAAAAGTAGAAGTACTCAGATCTTATACTTGAGTAAAAGTAGAAGTACTCAGATCTTGTACTTGAGTAAAAGCAGAAGTACTCTGATATTGTGCTTGAGTAAAAGTAGAAGTACTCAGATCTTGTACTTGAGTAAAAGTAGAAGTACTCAGATCTTGTACTTGAGTAAAAGCAGAAGTACTCAGATCTTGTACTTGAGTAAAAGTAGAAGTACTCAGATCTTGTCCTTGAGTAAAAGTAGAAGTACTCAGGTCTTGTACTTGAGTAAAAGTAGAAGTACTCTGATCTTGTGCTTGAGTAAAAGTAGAAGTACTCAAATATTGTACTTGAGTAAAAGCAGAAGTACTCAGATCTAGTACTTGAGTAAAAGTACTCAGGTATTGTACTTAAGTATTTCACATAATTCGTCCAGATGTGTAAAGTAACTAAAGGTATTAAATACATGTAGTGGAGTAAATGTACAGATTATGTGTTTTATGTTGAGATATGTGTATATATATATGTGTTTTATGATGAGAAGAATTTTCTTTACTTTCATGCACAATCAAAATGTATCTAGTAAAAGTACTTCTTGGTTACTTTACACCTTCCTAACGTCCCCAGTCTGATCCGAGTGTCCTTCTCTCTGCTCCTCAGTCAGGTATGAACATCGCCGGGGCCTGGAGGAGAGGCTTCAGTGGGAAAGGGGTGGTGGTCTCCGTGCTGGACGACGGCATCGAGAGAGAGCATCCGGATCTGAAGCCAAATTATGTGAGTGCCCCGGGATGGACTGCGGTGTCTTGGGGGACAGGGGGGACATTAGTCATGAGCGATTCGGCAGCAGGGCGCAGCTTTTGGGCCGAGAGGTTCGGGGGGGATTGGATCGGACAGGAAACGTCTGATCCACTTAGTGTGCGGCGGACGGGTGAACAATGCTCTTTGTGATGAAACACGGACAGATGGCCGCCGGCGTCCCATAATGCACTGCTCCTTGCTTTCCTTCTGATTCAGGATCCTCTGGCCAGCCGTGATGTGATCGGACAAGACGACGATCCGTCTCCGAATTATTCCAACGCTGCTGCCTCCAACTGGTGAGTGCTTCAGTATATCATGAAGAAGAGAGGACACATGTTGATGTAGAAGAGACATGAAGAAGAGGGGACACATGTTGATGTAGAGGAGACATGGAGAAGAGAGGACACATGTTGATGTAGAGGAGACATGGAGAAGAGGGGACACATGTTGATGTAGAAGAGACATGGAGAAGAGGGGACACATGTTGATGTAGAAGAGACATGAAGAAGAGGGGACACGTGTTGATGTAGAAGAGAGGACACATGTTGATGTAGAAGAGACATGAAGGAGAGGGGACACATGTTGATGTAGAAGAGACATGAGGAAGAGGGGACACATGTTGATGTAGAAGAGACATGAAGGAGAGAGGACACATGTTGATGTAGAAGAGACATGAAGAAGAGGGGACACATGTTGATGTAGAAGAGACATGAAGAAGAGGGGACACATGTTGATGTAGAAGAGACATGGAGAAGAGGGGACACATGTTGATGTAGAAGAGACATGGAGAAGAGGGGACACATGTTGATGTAGAAGAGACATGAGGAAGAGGGGACACATGTTGATGTAGAAGAGACATGAAGAAGAGGGGACACATGTTGATGTAGAAGAGACATGGAGAAGAGGGGACACATGTTGATGTAGAGGAGACATGGAGAAGAGGGGACACATGTTGATGTAGAAGAGACATGAGGAAGAGGGGACACATGTTGATGTAGGAGAGACATGAGGAAGAGGGGACACATGTTGATGTAGGAGAGACATGAAGAAGAGGGGACACATGTTGATGTAGAAGAGACATGAAGAAGAGGGGACACATGTTGATGTAGGAGAGACATGAAGAAGAGGGGACACATGTTGATGTAGAAGAGACATGGAGAAGAGGGGACACATGTTGATGTAGAAGAGACATGAGGAAGAGGGGACACATGTTGATGTAGAAGAGACGTGAAGAAGAGGGGACACATGTTGATGTAGAAGAGACATGGAGAAGAGGGGACACATGTTGATGTAGAAGAGACATGAAGAAGAGGGGACACATGTTGATGTAGAAGAGACATGAAGAAGAGGGGACACATGTTGATGTAGAAGAGACATGAAGAAGAGGGGACACATGTTGATGTAGAAGAGACATGAAGAAGAGGGGACGCGTGTTGATGTAGAAGAGACATGAAGAAGAGGGGACACATGTTGATGTAGAAGAGACATGGAGAAGAGGGGACACATGTTGATGTAGAAGAGACATGAGGAAGAGGGGACACATGTTGATGTAGAAGAGACGTGAAGAAGAGGGGACACATGTTGATGTAGAAGAGACGTGGAGAAGAGGGGACACATGTTGATGTAGAAGAGACATGAAGAAGAGGGGACACATGTTGATGTGGAAGAGACATGAAGAAGAGGGGACACATGTTGATGTAGAAGAGACATGGAGAAGAGGGGACACATGTTGATGTAGAAGAGACATGAAGAAGAGGGGACACATGTTGATGTGGAAGAGACATGAAGAAGAGGGGACACATGTTGATGTAGAAGAGACATGAAGAAGAGGGGACACATGTTGATGTAGAAGAGACATGAAGAAGAGGGGACACGTGTTGATGTAGAAGAGACATGAAGAAGAGGGGACACATGTTGATGTAGAAGAGACATGGAGAAGAGGGGACACATGTTGATGTAGAAGAGACATGAAGAAGAGGGGACACATGTTGATGTAGAAGAGACATGTACTTTCTACTTCTTACATGTTGATCTCTCT